>NW_027040986.1:0-30753 GCF_037179485.1 Ochlerotatus camptorhynchus | reverse complement strand
TCGTTCGATAGGCCCCATTGCGCCATTGATCGCTATTGAATTTTTTCTCGATCAGACTTCCGGTTTCGGAGATATATAGGCCAGAATGATTTTAGTGAACGATTTTTTTAAAATCAACGGTACACTTTATCAACATGATTTCTTTAACAGTAGAAAGATCTTATCCAGATCTACTTGGGGGAAAAATTTCATACCGATCTGACTTCCGGTTCCGGAGATTTACAGGATTGAATGATTTTAGTTAACGATTTTTTACAAATTAACGGTACACCCCATCAACGTGAAATTTGCAGCAGTGGAAAGACCTCATCCATATCTACCTGCAGAAAAAATTTCATACCGATCTGACATTTGATGTTGGAGATTCCGCCTTATTACCTTTGTTACTAGCGTAACATAGGTATTAGAATCGATTTTCACACGTCCTGCCGTCTGCGACCGATAGCCATCCACACAAGCTATCTCACCTGTATAAAACATTCTCAATCGATAGAACTCGGCGCGATCTGGCTCGACAGTTTAATTACGACACCGTAGAATCAAATTGAATATGAAAAATCGACCCAGCCAGGTGAAATTTGCTGATGTCTGTATGTGCGTCTGTGGACGCGTTTCATCTAGGCAAGCTTTTTTCGAGATGGCTCATGCGATCAATATGGTTGATATCTCGTTCGATAGGCCCCATTGCGCCATTGATCGCTATTGAATTTTTTCTCGATCAGACTTCCGGTTTCGGAGATATATAGGCCAGAATGATTTTAGTGAACGATTTTTTTAAAATCAACGGTACACTTTATCAACATGATTTCTTTAACAGTAGAAAGATCTTATCCAGATCTACTTGGGGGAAAAATTTCATACCGATCTGACTTCCGGTTCCGGAGATTTACAGGATTGAATGATTTTAGTTAGCGATTTTTTACAAATTAACGGTACACCCCATCAACGTGAAATTTGCAGCAGTGGAAAGACCTCATCCATATCTACCTGCAGAAAAAATTTCATACCGATCTGACATTTGATGTTGGAGATTCCGCCTTATTACCTTTGTTACTAGCGTAACATAGGTATTAGAATCGATTTTCACACGTCCTGCCGTCTGCGACCGATAGCCATCCACACAAGCTATCTCACCTGTATAAAACATTCTCAATCGATAGAACTCGGCGCGATCTGGCTCGACAGTTTAATTACGACACCGTAGAATCAAATTGAATATGAAAAATCGACCCAGCCAGGTGAAATTTGCTGATGTCTGTATGTGCGTCTGTGGACGCGTTTCATCTAGGCAAGCTTTTTTCGAGATGGCTCATGCGATCAATATGGTTGATATCTCGTTCGATAGGCCCCATTGCGCCATTGATCGCTATTGAATTTTTTCTCGATCAGACTTCCGGTTTCGGAGATATATAGGCCAGAATAATTTTAGTGAACGATTTTTTTAAAATCAACGGTACACTTTATCAACATGATTTCTTTAACAGTAGAAAGATCTTATCCAGATCTACTTGGGGGAAAAATTTCATACCGATCTGACTTCCGGTTCCGGAGATTTACAGGATTGAATGATTTTAGTTAACGATTTTTTACAAATTAACGGTACACCCCATCAACGTGAAATTTGCAGCAGTGGAAAGACCTCATCCATATCTACCTGCAGAAAAAATTTCATACCGATCTGACATTTGATGTTGGAGATTCCGCCTTATTACCTTTGTTACTAGCGTAACATAGGTATTAGAATCGATTTTCACACGTCCTGCCGTCTGCGACCGATAGCCATCCACACAAGCTATTTCACCTGTATAAAACATTCTCAATCGATAGAACTCGGCGCGATCTGGCTCGACAGTTTAATTACGACACCGTAGAATCAAATTGAATATGAAAAATCGACCCAGCCAGGTGAAATTTGCTGATGTCTGTATGTGCGTCTGTGGACGCGTTTCATCTAGGCAAGCTTTTTTCGAGATGGCTCATGCGATCAATATGGTTGATATCTCGTTCGATAGGCCCCATTGCGCCATTGATCGCTATTGAATTTTTTCTCGATCAGACTTCCGGTTTCGGAGATATATAGGCCAGAATGATTTTAGTGAACGATTTTTTTAAAATCAACGGTACACTTTATCAACATGATTTCTTTAACAGTAGAAAGATCTTATCCAGATCTACTTGGGGGAAAAATTTCATACCGATCTGACTTCCGGTTCCGGAGATTTACAGGATTGAATGATTTTAGTTAACGATTTTTTACAAATTAACGGTACACCCCATCAACGTGAAATTTGCAGCAGTGGAAAGACCTCATCCATATCTACCTGCAGAAAAAATTTCATACCGATCTGACATTTGATGTTGGAGATTCCGCCTTATTACCTTTGTTACTAGCGTAACATAGGTATTAGAATCGATTTTCACACGTCCTGCCGTCTGCGACCGATAGCCATCCACACAAGCTATCTCACCTGTATAAAACATTCTCAATCGATAGAACTCGGCGCGATCTGGCTCGACAGTTTAATTACGACACCGTAGAATCAAATTGAATATGAAAAATCGACCCAGCCAGGTGAAATTTGCTGATGTCTGTATGTGCGTCTGTGGACGCGTTTCATCTAGGCAAGCTTTTTTCGAGATGGCTCATGCGATCAATATGGTTGATATCTCGTTCGATAGGCCCCATTGCGCCATTGATCGCTATTGAATTTTTTCTCGATCAGACTTCCGGTTTCGGAGATATATAGGCCAGAATGATTTTAGTGAACGATTTTTTTAAAATCAACGGTACACTTTATCAACATGATTTCTTTAACAGTAGAAAGATCTTATCCAGATCTACTTGGGGGAAAAATTTCATACCGATCTGACTTCCGGTTCCGGAGATTTACAGGATTGAATGATTTTAGTTAACGATTTTTTACAAATTAACGGTACACCCCATCAACGTGAAATTTGCAGCAGTGGAAAGACCTCATCCATATCTACCTGCAGAAAAAATTTCATACCGATCTGACATTTGATGTTGGAGATTCCGCCTTATTACCTTTGTTACTAGCGTAACATAGGTATTAGAATCGATTTTCACACGTCCTGCCGTCTGCGACCGATAGCCATCCACACAAGCTATCTCACCTGTATAAAACATTCTCAATCGATAGAACTCGGCGCGATCTGGCTCGACAGTTTAATTACGACACCGTAGAATCAAATTGAATATGAAAAATCGACCCAGCCAGGTGAAATTTGCTGATGTCTGTATGTGCGTCTGTGGACGCGTTTCATCTAGGCAAGCTTTTTTCGAGATGGCTCATGCGATCAATATGGTTGATATCTCGTTCGATAGGCCCCATTGCGCCATTGATCGCTATTGAATTTTTTCTCGATCAGACTTCCGGTTTCGGAGATATATAGGCCAGAATGATTTTAGTGAACGATTTTTTTAAAATCAACGGTACACTTTATCAACATGATTTCTTTAACAGTAGAAAGATCTTATCCAGATCTACTTGGGGGAAAAATTTCATACCGATCTGACTTCCGGTTCCGGAGATTTACAGGATTGAATGATTTTAGTTAACGATTTTTTACAAATTAACGGTACACCCCATCAACGTGAAATTTGCAGCAGTGGAAAGACCTCATCCATATCTACCTGCAGAAAAAATTTCATACCGATCTGACATTTGATGTTGGAGATTCCGCCTTATTACCTTTGTTACTAGCGTAACATAGGTATTAGAATCGATTTTCACACGTCCTGCCGTCTGCGACCGATAGCCATCCACACAAGCTATCTCACCTGTATAAAACATTCTCAATCGATAGAACTCGGCGCGATCTGGCTCGACAGTTTAATTACGACACCGTAGAATCAAATTGAATATGAAAAATCGACCCAGCCAGGTGAAATTTGCTGATGTCTGTATGTGCGTCTGTGGACGCGTTTCATCTAGGCAAGCTTTTTTCGAGATGGCTCATGCGATCAATATGGTTGATATCTCGTTCGATAGGCCCCATTGCGCCATTGATCGCTATTGAATTTTTTCTCGATCAGACTTCCGGTTTCGGAGATATATAGGCCAGAATGATTTTAGTGAACGATTTTTTTAAAATCAACGGTACACTTTATCAACATGATTTCTTTAACAGTAGAAAGATCTTATCCAGATCTACTTGGGGGAAAAATTTCATACCGATCTGACTTCCGGTTCCGGAGATTTACAGGATTGAATGATTTTAGTTAACGATTTTTTACAAATTAACGGTACACCCCATCAACGTGAAATTTGCAGCAGTGGAAAGACCTCATCCATATCTACCTGCAGAAAAAATTTCATACCGATCTGACATTTGATGTTGGAGATTCCGCCTTATTACCTTTGTTACTAGCGTAACATAGGTATTAGAATCGATTTTCACACGTCCTGCCGTCTGCGACCGATAGCCATCCACACAAGCTATCTCACCTGTATAAAACATTCTCAATCGATAGAACTCGGCGCGATCTGGCTCGACAGTTTAATTACGACACCGTAGAATCAAATTGAATATGAAAAATCGACCCAGCCAGGTGAAATTTGCTGATGTCTGTATGTGCGTCTGTGGACGCGTTTCATCTAGGCAAGCTTTTTTCGAGATGGCTCATGCGATCAATATGGTTGATATCTCGTTCGATAGGCCCCATTGCGCCATTGATCGCTATTGAATTTTTTCTCGATCAGACTTCCGGTTTCGGAGATATATAGGCCAGAATGATTTTAGTGAACGATTTTTTTAAAATCAACGGTACACTTTATCAACATGATTTCTTTAACAGTAGAAAGATCTTATCCAGATCTACTTGGGGGAAAAATTTCATACCGATCTGACTTCCGGTTCCGGAGATTTACAGGATTGAATGATTTTAGTTAGCGATTTTTTACAAATTAACGGTACACCCCATCAACGTGAAATTTGCAGCAGTGGAAAGACCTCATCCATATCTACCTGCAGAAAAAATTTCATACCGATTTGACATTTGATGTTGGAGATTCCGCCTTATTACCTTTGTTACTAGCGTAACATAGGTATTAGAATCGATTTTCACACGTCCTGCCGTCTGCGACCGATAGCCATCCACACAAGCTATCTCACCTGTATAAAACATTCTCAATCGATAGAACTCGGCGCGATCTGGCTCGACAGTTTAATTACGACACCGTAGAATCAAATTGAATATGAAAAATCGACCCAGCCAGGTGAAATTTGCTGATGTCTGTATGTGCGTCTGTGGACGCGTTTCATCTAGGCAAGCTTTTTTCGAGATGGCTCATGCGATCAATATGGTTGATATCTCGTTCGATAGGCCCCATTGCGCCATTGATCGCTATTGAATTTTTTCTCGATCAGACTTCCGGTTTCGGAGATATATAGGCCAGAATGATTTTAGTGAACGATTTTTTTAAAATCAACGGTACACTTTATCAACATGATTTCTTTAACAGTAGAAAGATCTTATCCAGATCTACTTGGGGGAAAAATTTCATACCGATCTGACTTCCGGTTCCGGAGATTTACAGGATTGAATGATTTTAGTTAGCGATTTTTTACAAATTAACGGTACACCCCATCAACGTGAAATTTGCAGCAGTGGAAAGACCTCATCCATATCTACCTGCAGAAAAAATTTCATACCGATTTGACATTTGATGTTGGAGATTCCGCCTTATTACCTTTGTTACTAGCGTAACATAGGTATTAGAATCGATTTTCACACGTCCTGCCGTCTGCGACCGATAGCCATCCACACAAGCTATCTCACCTGTATAAAACATTCTCAATCGATAGAACTCGGCGCGATCTGGCTCGACAGTTTAATTACGACACCGTAGAATCAAATTGAATATGAAAAATCGACCCAGCCAGGTGAAATTTGCTGATGTCTGTATGTGCGTCTGTGGACGCGTTTCATCTAGGCAAGCTTTTTTCGAGATGGCTCATGCGATCAATATGGTTGATATCTCGTTCGATAGGCCCCATTGCGCCATTGATCGCTATTGAATTTTTTCTCGATCAGACTTCCGGTTTCGGAGATATATAGGCCAGAATGATTTTAGTGAACGATTTTTTTAAAATCAACGGTACACTTTATCAACATGATTTCTTTAACAGTAGAAAGATCTTATCCAGATCTACTTGGGGGAAAAATTTCATACCGATCTGACTTCCGGTTCCGGAGATTTACAGGATTGAATGATTTTAGTTAACGATTTTTTACAAATTAACGGTACACCCCATCAACGTGAAATTTGCAGCAGTGGAAAGACCTCATCCATATCTACCTGCAGAAAAAATTTCATACCGATCTGACATTTGGTGTTGGAGATTCCGCCTTATTACCTTTGTTACTAGCGTAACATAGGTATTAGAATCGATTTTCACACGTCCTGCCGTCTGCGACCGATAGCCATCCACACAAGCTATCTCACCTGTATAAAACATTCTCAATCGATAGAACTCGGCGCGATCTGGCTCGACAGTTTAATTACGACACCGTAGAATCAAATTGAATATGAAAAATCGACCCAGCCAGGTGAAATTTGCTGATGTCTGTATGTGCGTCTGTGGACGCGTTTCATCTAGGCAAGCTTTTTTCGAGATGGCTCATGCGATCAATATGGTTGATATCTCGTTCGATAGGCCCCATTGCGCCATTGATCGCTATTGAATTTTTTCTCGATCAGACTTCCGGTTTCGGAGATATATAGGCCAGAATGATTTTAGTGAACGATTTTTTTAAAATCAACGGTACACTTTATCAACATGATTTCTTTAACAGTAGAAAGATCTTATCCAGATCTACTTGGGGGAAAAATTTCATACCGATCTGACTTCCGGTTCCGGAGATTTACAGGATTGAATGATTTTAGTTAACGATTTTTTACAAATTAACGGTACACCCCATCAACGTGAAATTTGCAGCAGTGGAAAGACCTCATCCATATCTACCTGCAGAAAAAATTTCATACCGATCTGACATTTGATGTTGGAGATTCCGCCTTATTACCTTTGTTACTAGCGTAACATAGGTATTAGAATCGATTTTCACACGTCCTGCCGTCTGCGACCGATAGCCATCCACACAAGCTATCTCACCTGTATAAAACATTCTCAATCGATAGAACTCGGCGCGATCTGGCTCGACAGTTTAATTACGACACCGTAGAATCAAATTGAATATGAAAAATCGACCCAGCCAGGTGAAATTTGCTGATGTCTGTATGTGCGTCTGTGGACGCGTTTCATCTAGGCAAGCTTTTTTCGAGATGGCTCATGCGATCAATATGGTTGATATCTCGTTCGATAGGCCCCATTGCGCCATTGATCGCTATTGAATTTTTTCTCGATCAGACTTCCGGTTTCGGAGATATATAGGCCAGAATGATTTTAGTGAACGATTTTTTTAAAATCAACGGTACACTTTATCAACATGATTTCTTTAACAGTAGAAAGATCTTATCCAGATCTACTTGGGGGAAAAATTTCATACCGATCTGACTTCCGGTTCCGGAGATTTACAGGATTGAATGATTTTAGTTAACGATTTTTTACAAATTAACGGTACACCCCATCAACGTGAAATTTGCAGCAGTGGAAAGACCTCATCCATATCTACCTGCAGAAAAAATTTCATACCGATCTGACATTTGATGTTGGAGATTCCGCCTTATTACCTTTGTTACTAGCGTAACATAGGTATTAGAATCGATTTTCACACGTCCTGCCGTCTGCGACCGATAGCCATCCACACAAGCTATCTCACCTGTATAAAACATTCTCAATCGATAGAACTCGGCGCGATCTGGCTCGACAGTTTAATTACGACACCGTAGAATCAAATTGAATATGAAAAATCGACCCAGCCAGGTGAAATTTGCTGATGTCTGTATGTGCGTCTGTGGACGCGTTTCATCTAGGCAAGCTTTTTTCGAGATGGCTCATGCGATCAATATGGTTGATATCTCGTTCGATAGGCCCCATTGCGCCATTGATCGCTATTGAATTTTTTCTCGATCAGACTTCCGGTTTCGGAGATATATAGGCCAGAATGATTTTAGTGAACGATTTTTTTAAAATCAACGGTACACTTTATCAACATGATTTCTTTAACAGTAGAAAGATCTTATCCAGATCTACTTGGGGGAAAAATTTCATACCGATCTGACTTCCGGTTCCGGAGATTTACAGGATTGAATGATTTTAGTTAGCGATTTTTTACAAATTAACGGTACACCCCATCAACGTGAAATTTGCAGCAGTGGAAAGACCTCATCCATATCTACCTGCAGAAAAAATTTCATACCGATTTGACATTTGATGTTGGAGATTCCGCCTTATTACCTTTGTTACTAGCGTAACATAGGTATTAGAATCGATTTTCACACGTCCTGCCGTCTGCGACCGATAGCCATCCACACAAGCTATCTCACCTGTATAAAACATTCTCAATCGATAGAACTCGGCGCGATCTGGCTCGACAGTTTAATTACGACACCGTAGAATCAAATTGAATATGAAAAATCGACCCAGCCAGGTGAAATTTGCTGATGTCTGTATGTGCGTCTGTGGACGCGTTTCATCTAGGCAAGCTTTTTTCGAGATGGCTCATGCGATCAATATGGTTGATATCTCGTTCGATAGGCCCCATTGCGCCATTGATCGCTATTGAATTTTTTCTCGATCAGACTTCCGGTTTCGGAGATATATAGGCCAGAATGATTTTAGTGAACGATTTTTTTAAAATCAACGGTACACTTTATCAACATGATTTCTTTAACAGTAGAAAGATCTTATCCAGATCTACTTGGGGGAAAAATTTCATACCGATCTGACTTCCGGTTCCGGAGATTTACAGGATTGAATGATTTTAGTTAGCGATTTTTTACAAATTAACGGTACACCCCATCAACGTGAAATTTGCAGCAGTGGAAAGACCTCATCCATATCTACCTGCAGAAAAAATTTCATACCGATTTGACATTTGATGTTGGAGATTCCGCCTTATTACCTTTGTTACTAGCGTAACATAGGTATTAGAATCGATTTTCACACGTCCTGCCGTCTGCGACCGATAGCCATCCACACAAGCTATCTCACCTGTATAAAACATTCTCAATCGATAGAACTCGGCGCGATCTGGCTCGACAGTTTAATTACGACACCGTAGAATCAAATTGAATATGAAAAATCGACCCAGCCAGGTGAAATTTGCTGATGTCTGTATGTGCGTCTGTGGACGCGTTTCATCTAGGCAAGCTTTTTTCGAGATGGCTCATGCGATCAATATGGTTGATATCTCGTTCGATAGGCCCCATTGCGCCATTGATCGCTATTGAATTTTTTCTCGATCAGACTTCCGGTTTCGGAGATATATAGGCCAGAATGATTTTAGTGAACGATTTTTTTAAAATCAACGGTACACTTTATCAACATGATTTCTTTAACAGTAGAAAGATCTTATCCAGATCTACTTGGGGGAAAAATTTCATACCGATCTGACTTCCGGTTCCGGAGATTTACAGGATTGAATGATTTTAGTTAACGATTTTTTACAAATTAACGGTACACCCCATCAACGTGAAATTTGCAGCAGTGGAAAGACCTCATCCATATCTACCTGCAGAAAAAATTTCATACCGATCTGACATTTGGTGTTGGAGATTCCGCCTTATTACCTTTGTTACTAGCGTAACATAGGTATTAGAATCGATTTTCACACGTCCTGCCGTCTGCGACCGATAGCCATCCACACAAGCTATCTCACCTGTATAAAACATTCTCAATCGATAGAACTCGGCGCGATCTGGCTCGACAGTTTAATTACGACACCGTAGAATCAAATTGAATATGAAAAATCGACCCAGCCAGGTGAAATTTGCTGATGTCTGTATGTGCGTCTGTGGACGCGTTTCATCTAGGCAAGCTTTTTTCGAGATGGCTCATGCGATCAATATGGTTGATATCTCGTTCGATAGGCCCCATTGCGCCATTGATCGCTATTGAATTTTTTCTCGATCAGACTTCCGGTTTCGGAGATATATAGGCCAGAATGATTTTAGTGAACGATTTTTTTAAAATCAACGGTACACTTTATCAACATGATTTCTTTAACAGTAGAAAGATCTTATCCAGATCTACTTGGGGGAAAAATTTCATACCGATCTGACTTCCGGTTCCGGAGATTTACAGGATTGAATGATTTTAGTTAACGATTTTTTACAAATTAACGGTACACCCCATCAACGTGAAATTTGCAGCAGTGGAAAGACCTCATCCATATCTACCTGCAGAAAAAATTTCATACCGATCTGACATTTGATGTTGGAGATTCCGCCTTATTACCTTTGTTACTAGCGTAACATAGGTATTAGAATCGATTTTCACACGTCCTGCCGTCTGCGACCGATAGCCATCCACACAAGCTATCTCACCTGTATAAAACATTCTCAATCGATAGAACTCGGCGCGATCTGGCTCGACAGTTTAATTACGACACCGTAGAATCAAATTGAATATGAAAAATCGACCCAGCCAGGTGAAATTTGCTGATGTCTGTATGTGCGTCTGTGGACGCGTTTCATCTAGGCAAGCTTTTTTCGAGATGGCTCATGCGATCAATATGGTTGATATCTCGTTCGATAGGCCCCATTGCGCCATTGATCGCTATTGAATTTTTTCTCGATCAGACTTCCGGTTTCGGAGATATATAGGCCAGAATGATTTTAGTGAACGATTTTTTTAAAATCAACGGTACACTTTATCAACATGATTTCTTTAACAGTAGAAAGATCTTATCCAGATCTACTTGGGGGAAAAATTTCATACCGATCTGACTTCCGGTTCCGGAGATTTACAGGATTGAATGATTTTAGTTAACGATTTTTTACAAATTAACGGTACACCCCATCAACGTGAAATTTGCAGCAGTGGAAAGACCTCATCCATATCTACCTGCAGAAAAAATTTCATACCGATCTGACATTTGATGTTGGAGATTCCGCCTTATTACCTTTGTTACTAGCGTAACATAGGTATTAGAATCGATTTTCACACGTCCTGCCGTCTGCGACCGATAGCCATCCACACAAGCTATCTCACCTGTATAAAACATTCTCAATCGATAGAACTCGGCGCGATCTGGCTCGACAGTTTAATTACGACACCGTAGAATCAAATTGAATATGAAAAATCGACCCAGCCAGGTGAAATTTGCTGATGTCTGTATGTGCGTCTGTGGACGCGTTTCATCTAGGCAAGCTTTTTTCGAGATGGCTCATGCGATCAATATGGTTGATATCTCGTTCGATAGGCCCCATTGCGCCATTGATCGCTATTGAATTTTTTCTCGATCAGACTTCCGGTTTCGGAGATATATAGGCCAGAATGATTTTAGTGAACGATTTTTTTAAAATCAACGGTACACTTTATCAACATGATTTCTTTAACAGTAGAAAGATCTTATCCAGATCTACTTGGGGGAAAAATTTCATACCGATCTGACTTCCGGTTCCGGAGATTTACAGGATTGAATGATTTTAGTTAGCGATTTTTTACAAATTAACGGTACACCCCATCAACGTGAAATTTGCAGCAGTGGAAAGACCTCATCCATATCTACCTGCAGAAAAAATTTCATACCGATTTGACATTTGATGTTGGAGATTCCGCCTTATTACCTTTGTTACTAGCGTAACATAGGTATTAGAATCGATTTTCACACGTCCTGCCGTCTGCGACCGATAGCCATCCACACAAGCTATCTCACCTGTATAAAACATTCTCAATCGATAGAACTCGGCGCGATCTGGCTCGACAGTTTAATTACGACACCGTAGAATCAAATTGAATATGAAAAATCGACCCAGCCAGGTGAAATTTGCTGATGTCTGTATGTGCGTCTGTGGACGCGTTTCATCTAGGCAAGCTTTTTTCGAGATGGCTCATGCGATCAATATGGTTGATATCTCGTTCGATAGGCCCCATTGCGCCATTGATCGCTATTGAATTTTTTCTCGATCAGACTTCCGGTTTCGGAGATATATAGGCCAGAATGATTTTAGTGAACGATTTTTTTAAAATCAACGGTACACTTTATCAACATGATTTCTTTAACAGTAGAAAGATCTTATCCAGATCTACTTGGGGGAAAAATTTCATACCGATCTGACTTCCGGTTCCGGAGATTTACAGGATTGAATGATTTTAGTTAGCGATTTTTTACAAATTAACGGTACACCCCATCAACGTGAAATTTGCAGCAGTGGAAAGACCTCATCCATATCTACCTGCAGAAAAAATTTCATACCGATTTGACATTTGATGTTGGAGATTCCGCCTTATTACCTTTGTTACTAGCGTAACATAGGTATTAGAATCGATTTTCACACGTCCTGCCGTCTGCGACCGATAGCCATCCACACAAGCTATCTCACCTGTATAAAACATTCTCAATCGATAGAACTCGGCGCGATCTGGCTCGACAGTTTAATTACGACACCGTAGAATCAAATTGAATATGAAAAATCGACCCAGCCAGGTGAAATTTGCTGATGTCTGTATGTGCGTCTGTGGACGCGTTTCATCTAGGCAAGCTTTTTTCGAGATGGCTCATGCGATCAATATGGTTGATATCTCGTTCGATAGGCCCCATTGCGCCATTGATCGCTATTGAATTTTTTCTCGATCAGACTTCCGGTTTCGGAGATATATAGGCCAGAATGATTTTAGTGAACGATTTTTTTAAAATCAACGGTACACTTTATCAACATGATTTCTTTAACAGTAGAAAGATCTTATCCAGATCTACTTGGGGGAAAAATTTCATACCGATCTGACTTCCGGTTCCGGAGATTTACAGGATTGAATGATTTTAGTTAACGATTTTTTACAAATTAACGGTACACCCCATCAACGTGAAATTTGCAGCAGTGGAAAGACCTCATCCATATCTACCTGCAGAAAAAATTTCATACCGATCTGACATTTGATGTTGGAGATTCCGCCTTATTACCTTTGTTACTAGCGTAACATAGGTATTAGAATCGATTTTCACACGTCCTGCCGTCTGCGACCGATAGCCATCCACACAAGCTATCTCACCTGTATAAAACATTCTCAATCGATAGAACTCGGCGCGATCTGGCTCGACAGTTTAATTACGACACCGTAGAATCAAATTGAATATGAAAAATCGACCCAGCCAGGTGAAATTTGCTGATGTCTGTATGTGCGTCTGTGGACGCGTTTCATCTAGGCAAGCTTTTTTCGAGATGGCTCATGCGATCAATATGGTTGATATCTCGTTCGATAGGCCCCATTGCGCCATTGATTGCTATTGAATTTTTTCTCGATCAGACTTCCGGTTTCGGAGATATATAGGCCAGAATGATTTTAGTGAACGATTTTTTTAAAATCAACGGTACACTTTATCAACATGATTTCTTTAACAGTAGAAAGATCTTATCCAGATCTACTTGGGGGAAAAATTTCATACCGATCTGACTTCCGGTTCCGGAGATTTACAGGATTGAATGATTTTAGTTAGCGATTTTTTACAAATTAACGGTACACCCCATCAACGTGAAATTTGCAGCAGTGGAAAGACCTCATCCATATCTACCTGCAGAAAAAATTTCATACCGATTTGACATTTGATGTTGGAGATTCCGCCTTATTACCTTTGTTACTAGCGTAACATAGGTATTAGAATCGATTTTCACACGTCCTGCCGTCTGCGACCGATAGCCATCCACACAAGCTATCTCACCTGTATAAAACATTCTCAATCGATAGAACTCGGCGCGATCTGGCTCGACAGTTTAATTACGACACCGTAGAATCAAATTGAATATGAAAAATCGACCCAGCCAGGTGAAATTTGCTGATGTCTGTATGTGCGTCTGTGGACGCGTTTCATCTAGGCAAGCTTTTTTCGAGATGGCTCATGCGATCAATATGGTTGATATCTCGTTCGATAGGCCCCATTGCGCCATTGATCGCTATTGAATTTTTTCTCGATCAGACTTCCGGTTTCGGAGATATATAGGCCAGAATGATTTTAGTGAACGATTTTTTTAAAATCAACGGTACACTTTATCAACATGATTTCTTTAACAGTAGAAAGATCTTATCCAGATCTACTTGGGGGAAAAATTTCATACCGATCTGACTTCCGGTTCCGGAGATTTACAGGATTGAATGATTTTAGTTAGCGATTTTTTACAAATTAACGGTACACCCCATCAACGTGAAATTTGCAGCAGTGGAAAGACCTCATCCATATCTACCTGCAGAAAAAATTTCATACCGATTTGACATTTGATGTTGGAGATTCCGCCTTATTACCTTTGTTACTAGCGTAACATAGGTATTAGAATCGATTTTCACACGTCCTGCCGTCTGCGACCGATAGCCATCCACACAAGCTATCTCACCTGTATAAAACATTCTCAATCGATAGAACTCGGCGCGATCTGGCTCGACAGTTTAATTACGACACCGTAGAATCAAATTGAATATGAAAAATCGACCCAGCCAGGTGAAATTTGCTGATGTCTGTATGTGCGTCTGTGGACGCGTTTCATCTAGGCAAGCTTTTTTCGAGATGGCTCATGCGATCAATATGGTTGATATCTCGTTCGATAGGCCCCATTGCGCCATTGATCGCTATTGAATTTTTTCTCGATCAGACTTCCGGTTTCGGAGATATATAGGCCAGAATGATTTTAGTGAACGATTTTTTTAAAATCAACGGTACACTTTATCAACATGATTTCTTTAACAGTAGAAAGATCTTATCCAGATCTACTTGGGGGAAAAATTTCATACCGATCTGACTTCCGGTTCCGGAGATTTACAGGATTGAATGATTTTAGTTAACGATTTTTTACAAATTAACGGTACACCCCATCAACGTGAAATTTGCAGCAGTGGAAAGACCTCATCCATATCTACCTGCAGAAAAAATTTCATACCGATCTGACATTTGGTGTTGGAGATTCCGCCTTATTACCTTTGTTACTAGCGTAACATAGGTATTAGAATCGATTTTCACACGTCCTGCCGTCTGCGACCGATAGCCATCCACACAAGCTATCTCACCTGTATAAAACATTCTCAATCGATAGAACTCGGCGCGATCTGGCTCGACAGTTTAATTACGACACCGTAGAATCAAATTGAATATGAAAAATCGACCCAGCCAGGTGAAATTTGCTGATGTCTGTATGTGCGTCTGTGGACGCGTTTCATCTAGGCAAGCTTTTTTCGAGATGGCTCATGCGATCAATATGGTTGATATCTCGTTCGATAGGCCCCATTGCGCCATTGATCGCTATTGAATTTTTTCTCGATCAGACTTCCGGTTTCGGAGATATATAGGCCAGAATGATTTTAGTGAACGATTTTTTTAAAATCAACGGTACACTTTATCAACATGATTTCTTTAACAGTAGAAAGATCTTATCCAGATCTACTTGGGGGAAAAATTTCATACCGATCTGACTTCCGGTTCCGGAGATTTACAGGATTGAATGATTTTAGTTAACGATTTTTTACAAATTAACGGTACACCCCATCAACGTGAAATTTGCAGCAGTGGAAAGACCTCATCCATATCTACCTGCAGAAAAAATTTCATACCGATCTGACATTTGATGTTGGAGATTCCGCCTTATTACCTTTGTTACTAGCGTAACATAGGTATTAGAATCGATTTTCACACGTCCTGCCGTCTGCGACCGATAGCCATCCACACAAGCTATCTCACCTGTATAAAACATTCTCAATCGATAGAACTCGGCGCGATCTGGCTCGACAGTTTAATTACGACACCGTAGAATCAAATTGAATATGAAAAATCGACCCAGCCAGGTGAAATTTGCTGATGTCTGTATGTGCGTCTGTGGACGCGTTTCATCTAGGCAAGCTTTTTTCGAGATGGCTCATGCGATCAATATGGTTGATATCTCGTTCGATAGGCCCCATTGCGCCATTGATCGCTATTGAATTTTTTCTCGATCAGACTTCCGGTTTCGGAGATATATAGGCCAGAATGATTTTAGTGAACGATTTTTTTAAAATCAACGGTACACTTTATCAACATGATTTCTTTAACAGTAGAAAGATCTTATCCAGATCTACTTGGGGGAAAAATTTCATACCGATCTGACTTCCGGTTCCGGAGATTTACAGGATTGAATGATTTTAGTTAACGATTTTTTACAAATTAACGGTACACCCCATCAACGTGAAATTTGCAGCAGTGGAAAGACCTCATCCATATCTACCTGCAGAAAAAATTTCATACCGATCTGACATTTGATGTTGGAGATTCCGCCTTATTACCTTTGTTACTAGCGTAACATAGGTATTAGAATCGATTTTCACACGTCCTGCCGTCTGCGACCGATAGCCATCCACACAAGCTATCTCACCTGTATAAAACATTCTCAATCGATAGAACTCGGCGCGATCTGGCTCGACAGTTTAATTACGACACCGTAGAATCAAATTGAATATGAAAAATCGACCCAGCCAGGTGAAATTTGCTGATGTCTGTATGTGCGTCTGTGGACGCGTTTCATCTAGGCAAGCTTTTTTCGAGATGGCTCATGCGATCAATATGGTTGATATCTCGTTCGATAGGCCCCATTGCGCCATTGATCGCTATTGAATTTTTTCTCGATCAGACTTCCGGTTTCGGAGATATATAGGCCAGAATGATTTTAGTGAACGATTTTTTTAAAATCAACGGTACACTTTATCAACATGATTTCTTTAACAGTAGAAAGATCTTATCCAGATCTACTTGGGGGAAAAATTTCATACCGATCTGACTTCCGGTTCCGGAGATTTACAGGATTGAATGATTTTAGTTAGCGATTTTTTACAAATTAACGGTACACCCCATCAACGTGAAATTTGCAGCAGTGGAAAGACCTCATCCATATCTACCTGCAGAAAAAATTTCATACCGATTTGACATTTGATGTTGGAGATTCCGCCTTATTACCTTTGTTACTAGCGTAACATAGGTATTAGAATCGATTTTCACACGTCCTGCCGTCTGCGACCGATAGCCATCCACACAAGCTATCTCACCTGTATAAAACATTCTCAATCGATAGAACTCGGCGCGATCTGGCTCGACAGTTTAATTACGACACCGTAGAATCAAATTGAATATGAAAAATCGACCCAGCCAGGTGAAATTTGCTGATGTCTGTATGTGCGTCTGTGGACGCGTTTCATCTAGGCAAGCTTTTTTCGAGATGGCTCATGCGATCAATATGGTTGATATCTCGTTCGATAGGCCCCATTGCGCCATTGATCGCTATTGAATTTTTTCTCGATCAGACTTCCGGTTTCGGAGATATATAGGCCAGAATGATTTTAGTGAACGATTTTTTTAAAATCAACGGTACACTTTATCAACATGATTTCTTTAACAGTAGAAAGATCTTATCCAGATCTACTTGGGGGAAAAATTTCATACCGATCTGACTTCCGGTTCCGGAGATTTACAGGATTGAATGATTTTAGTTAGCGATTTTTTACAAATTAACGGTACACCCCATCAACGTGAAATTTGCAGCAGTGGAAAGACCTCATCCATATCTACCTGCAGAAAAAATTTCATACCGATTTGACATTTGATGTTGGAGATTCCGCCTTATTACCTTTGTTACTAGCGTAACATAGGTATTAGAATCGATTTTCACACGTCCTGCCGTCTGCGACCGATAGCCATCCACACAAGCTATCTCACCTGTATAAAACATTCTCAATCGATAGAACTCGGCGCGATCTGGCTCGACAGTTTAATTACGACACCGTAGAATCAAATTGAATATGAAAAATCGACCCAGCCAGGTGAAATTTGCTGATGTCTGTATGTGCGTCTGTGGACGCGTTTCATCTAGGCAAGCTTTTTTCGAGATGGCTCATGCGATCAATATGGTTGATATCTCGTTCGATAGGCCCCATTGCGCCATTGATCGCTATTGAATTTTTTCTCGATCAGACTTCCGGTTTCGGAGATATATAGGCCAGAATGATTTTAGTGAACGATTTTTTTAAAATCAACGGTACACTTTATCAACATGATTTCTTTAACAGTAGAAAGATCTTATCCAGATCTACTTGGGGGAAAAATTTCATACCGATCTGACTTCCGGTTCCGGAGATTTACAGGATTGAATGATTTTAGTTAACGATTTTTTACAAATTAACGGTACACCCCATCAACGTGAAATTTGCAGCAGTGGAAAGACCTCATCCATATCTACCTGCAGAAAAAATTTCATACCGATCTGACATTTGGTGTTGGAGATTCCGCCTTATTACCTTTGTTACTAGCGTAACATAGGTATTAGAATCGATTTTCACACGTCCTGCCGTCTGCGACCGATAGCCATCCACACAAGCTATCTCACCTGTATAAAACATTCTCAATCGATAGAACTCGGCGCGATCTGGCTCGACAGTTTAATTACGACACCGTAGAATCAAATTGAATATGAAAAATCGACCCAGCCAGGTGAAATTTGCTGATGTCTGTATGTGCGTCTGTGGACGCGTTTCATCTAGGCAAGCTTTTTTCGAGATGGCTCATGCGATCAATATGGTTGATATCTCGTTCGATAGGCCCCATTGCGCCATTGATCGCTATTGAATTTTTTCTCGATCAGACTTCCGGTTTCGGAGATATATAGGCCAGAATGATTTTAGTGAACGATTTTTTTAAAATCAACGGTACACTTTATCAACATGATTTCTTTAACAGTAGAAAGATCTTATCCAGATCTACTTGGGGGAAAAATTTCATACCGATCTGACTTCCGGTTCCGGAGATTTACAGGATTGAATGATTTTAGTTAACGATTTTTTACAAATTAACGGTACACCCCATCAACGTGAAATTTGCAGCAGTGGAAAGACCTCATCCATATCTACCTGCAGAAAAAATTTCATACCGATCTGACATTTGATGTTGGAGATTCCGCCTTATTACCTTTGTTACTAGCGTAACATAGGTATTAGAATCGATTTTCACACGTCCTGCCGTCTGCGACCGATAGCCATCCACACAAGCTATCTCACCTGTATAAAACATTCTCAATCGATAGAACTCGGCGCGATCTGGCTCGACAGTTTAATTACGACACCGTAGAATCAAATTGAATATGAAAAATCGACCCAGCCAGGTGAAATTTGCTGATGTCTGTATGTGCGTCTGTGGACGCGTTTCATCTAGGCAAGCTTTTTTCGAGATGGCTCATGCGATCAATATGGTTGATATCTCGTTCGATAGGCCCCATTGCGCCATTGATCGCTATTGAATTTTTTCTCGATCAGACTTCCGGTTTCGGAGATATATAGGCCAGAATGATTTTAGTGAACGATTTTTTTAAAATCAACGGTACACTTTATCAACATGATTTCTTTAACAGTAGAAAGATCTTATCCAGATCTACTTGGGGGAAAAATTTCATACCGATCTGACTTCCGGTTCCGGAGATTTACAGGATTGAATGATTTTAGTTAGCGATTTTTTACAAATTAACGGTACACCCCATCAACGTGAAATTTGCAGCAGTGGAAAGACCTCATCCATATCTACCTGCAGAAAAAATTTCATACCGATTTGACATTTGATGTTGGAGATTCCGCCTTATTACCTTTGTTACTAGCGTAACATAGGTATTAGAATCGATTTTCACACGTCCTGCCGTCTGCGACCGATAGCCATCCACACAAGCTATCTCACCTGTATAAAACATTCTCAATCGATAGAACTCGGCGCGATCTGGCTCGACAGTTTAATTACGACACCGTAGAATCAAATTGAATATGAAAAATCGACCCAGCCAGGTGAAATTTGCTGATGTCTGTATGTGCGTCTGTGGACGCGTTTCATCTAGGCAAGCTTTTTTCGAGATGGCTCATGCGATCAATATGGTTGATATCTCGTTCGATAGGCCCCATTGCGCCATTGATCGCTATTGAATTTTTTCTCGATCAGACTTCCGGTTTCGGAGATATATAGGCCAGAATGATTTTAGTGAACGATTTTTTTAAAATCAACGGTACACTTTATCAACATGATTTCTTTAACAGTAGAAAGATCTTATCCAGATCTACTTGGGGGAAAAATTTCATACCGATCTGACTTCCGGTTCCGGAGATTTACAGGATTGAATGATTTTAGTTAACGATTTTTTACAAATTAACGGTACACCCCATCAACGTGAAATTTGCAGCAGTGGAAAGACCTCATCCATATCTACCTGCAGAAAAAATTTCATACCGATCTGACATTTGATGTTGGAGATTCCGCCTTATTACCTTTGTTACTAGCGTAACATAGGTATTAGAATCGATTTTCACACGTCCTGCCGTCTGCGACCGATAGCCATCCACACAAGCTATCTCACCTGTATAAAACATTCTCAATCGATAGAACTCGGCGCGATCTGGCTCGGCAGTTTAATTACGACACCGTAGAATCAAATTGAATATGAAAAATCGACCCAGCCAGGTGAAATTTGCTGATGTCTGTATGTGCGTCTGTGGACGCGTTTCATCTAGGCAAGCTTTTTTCGAGATGGCTCATGCGATCAATATGGTTGATATCTCGTTCGATAGGCCCCATTGCGCCATTGATCGCTATTGAATTTTTTCTCGATCAGACTTCCGGTTTCGGAGATATATAGGCCAGAATGATTTTAGTGAACGATTTTTTTAAAATCAACGGTACACTTTATCAACATGATTTCTTTAACAGTAGAAAGATCTTATCCAGATCTACTTGGGGGAAAAATTTCATACCGATCTGACTTCCGGTTCCGGAGATTTACAGGATTGAATGATTTTAGTTAACGATTTTTTACAAATTAACGGTACACCCCATCAACGTGAAATTTGCAGCAGTGGAAAGACCTCATCCATATCTACCTGCAGAAAAAATTTCATACCGATCTGACATTTGATGTTGGAGATTCCGCCTTATTACCTTTGTTACTAGCGTAACATAGGTATTAGAATCGATTTTCACACGTCCTGCCGTCTGCGACCGATAGCCATCCACACAAGCTATCTCACCTGTATAAAACATTCTCAATCGATAGAACTCGGCGCGATCTGGCTCGACAGTTTAATTACGACACCGTAGAATCAAATTGAATATGAAAAATCGACCCAGCCAGGTGAAATTTGCTGATGTCTGTATGTGCGTCTGTGGACGCGTTTCATCTAGGCAAGCTTTTTTCGAGATGGCTCATGCGATCAATATGGTTGATATCTCGTTCGATAGGCCCCATTGCGCCATTGATCGCTATTGAATTTTTTCTCGATCAGACTTCCGGTTTCGGAGATATATAGGCCAGAATGATTTTAGTGAACGATTTTTTTAAAATCAACGGTACACTTTATCAACATGATTTCTTTAACAGTAGAAAGATCTTATCCAGATCTACTTGGGGGAAAAATTTCATACCGATCTGACTTCCGGTTCCGGAGATTTACAGGATTGAATGATTTTAGTTAGCGATTTTTTACAAATTAACGGTACACCCCATCAACGTGAAATTTGCAGCAGTGGAAAGACCTCATCCATATCTACCTGCAGAAAAAATTTCATACCGATTTGACATTTGATGTTGGAGATTCCGCCTTATTACCTTTGTTACTAGCGTAACATAGGTATTAGAATCGATTTTCACACGTCCTGCCGTCTGCGACCGATAGCCATCCACACAAGCTATCTCACCTGTATAAAACATTCTCAATCGATAGAACTCGGCGCGATCTGGCTCGACAGTTTAATTACGACACCGTAGAATCAAATTGAATATGAAAAATCGACCCAGCCAGGTGAAATTTGCTGATGTCTGTATGTGCGTCTGTGGACGCGTTTCATCTAGGCAAGCTTTTTTCGAGATGGCTCATGCGATCAATATGGTTGATATCTCGTTCGATAGGCCCCATTGCGCCATTGATCGCTATTGAATTTTTTCTCGATCAGACTTCCGGTTTCGGAGATATATAGGCCAGAATGATTTTAGTGAACGATTTTTTTAAAATCAACGGTACACTTTATCAACATGATTTCTTTAACAGTAGAAAGATCTTATCCAGATCTACTTGGGGGAAAAATTTCATACCGATCTGACTTCCGGTTCCGGAGATTTACAGGATTGAATGATTTTAGTTAACGATTTTTTACAAATTAACGGTACACCCCATCAACGTGAAATTTGCAGCAGTGGAAAGACCTCATCCATATCTACCTGCAGAAAAAATTTCATACCGATCTGACATTTGGTGTTGGAGATTCCGCCTTATTACCTTTGTTACTAGCGTAACATAGGTATTAGAATCGATTTTCACACGTCCTGCCGTCTGCGACCGATAGCCATCCACACAAGCTATCTCACCTGTATAAAACATTCTCAATCGATAGAACTCGGCGCGATCTGGCTCGACAGTTTAATTACGACACCGTAGAATCAAATTGAATATGAAAAATCGACCCAGCCAGGTGAAATTTGCTGATGTCTGTATGTGCGTCTGTGGACGCGTTTCATCTAGGCAAGCTTTTTTCGAGATGGCTCATGCGATCAATATGGTTGATATCTCGTTCGATAGGCCCCATTGCGCCATTGATCGCTATTGAATTTTTTCTCGATCAGACTTCCGGTTTCGGAGATATATAGGCCAGAATGATTTTAGTGAACGATTTTTTTAAAATCAACGGTACACTTTATCAACATGATTTCTTTAACAGTAGAAAGATCTTATCCAGATCTACTTGGGGGAAAAATTTCATACCGATCTGACTTCCGGTTCCGGAGATTTACAGGATTGAATGATTTTAGTTAACGATTTTTTACAAATTAACGGTACACCCCATCAACGTGAAATTTGCAGCAGTGGAAAGACCTCATCCATATCTACCTGCAGAAAAAATTTCATACCGATCTGACATTTGATGTTGGAGATTCCGCCTTATTACCTTTGTTACTAGCGTAACATAGGTATTAGAATCGATTTTCACACGTCCTGCCGTCTGCGACCGATAGCCATCCACACAAGCTATCTCACCTGTATAAAACATTCTCAATCGATAGAACTCGGCGCGATCTGGCTCGACAGTTTAATTACGACACCGTAGAATCAAATTGAATATGAAAAATCGACCCAGCCAGGTGAAATTTGCTGATGTCTGTATGTGCGTCTGTGGACGCGTTTCATCTAGGCAAGCTTTTTTCGAGATGGCTCATGCGATCAATATGGTTGATATCTCGTTCGATAGGCCCCATTGCGCCATTGATCGCTATTGAATTTTTTCTCGATCAGACTTCCGGTTTCGGAGATATATAGGCCAGAATGATTTTAGTGAACGATTTTTTTAAAATCAACGGTACACTTTATCAACATGATTTCTTTAACAGTAGAAAGATCTTATCCAGATCTACTTGGGGGAAAAATTTCATACCGATCTGACTTCCGGTTCCGGAGATTTACAGGATTGAATGATTTTAGTTAACGATTTTTTACAAATTAACGGTACACCCCATCAACGTGAAATTTGCAGCAGTGGAAAGACCTCATCCATATCTACCTGCAGAAAAAATTTCATACCGATCTGACATTTGATGTTGGAGATTCCGCCTTATTACCTTTGTTACTAGCGTAACATAGGTATTAGAATCGATTTTCACACGTCCTGCCGTCTGCGACCGATAGCCATCCACACAAGCTATCTCACCTGTATAAAACATTCTCAATCGATAGAACTCGGCGCGATCTGGCTCGACAGTTTAATTACGACACCGTAGAATCAAATTGAATATGAAAAATCGACCCAGCCAGGTGAAATTTGCTGATGTCTGTATGTGCGTCTGTGGACGCGTTTCATCTAGGCAAGCTTTTTTCGAGATGGCTCATGCGATCAATATGGTTGATATCTCGTTCGATAGGCCCCATTGCGCCATTGATCGCTATTGAATTTTTTCTCGATCAGACTTCCGGTTTCGGAGATATATAGGCCAGAATGATTTTAGTGAACGATTTTTTTAAAATCAACGGTACACTTTATCAACATGATTTCTTTAACAGTAGAAAGATCTTATCCAGATCTACTTGGGGGAAAAATTTCATACCGATCTGACTTCCGGTTCCGGAGATTTACAGGATTGAATGATTTTAGTTAGCGATTTTTTACAAATTAACGGTACACCCCATCAACGTGAAATTTGCAGCAGTGGAAAGACCTCATCCATATCTACCTGCAGAAAAAATTTCATACCGATTTGACATTTGATGTTGGAGATTCCGCCTTATTACCTTTGTTACTAGCGTAACATAGGTATTAGAATCGATTTTCACACGTCCTGCCGTCTGCGACCGATAGCCATCCACACAAGCTATCTCACCTGTATAAAACATTCTCAATCGATAGAACTCGGCGCGATCTGGCTCGACAGTTTAATTACGACACCGTAGAATCAAATTGAATATGAAAAATCGACCCAGCCAGGTGAAATTTGCTGATGTCTGTATGTGCGTCTGTGGACGCGTTTCATCTAGGCAAGCTTTTTTCGAGATGGCTCATGCGATCAATATGGTTGATATCTCGTTCGATAGGCCCCATTGCGCCATTGATCGCTATTGAATTTTTTCTCGATCAGACTTCCGGTTTCGGAGATATATAGGCCAGAATGATTTTAGTGAACGATTTTTTTAAAATCAACGGTACACTTTATCAACATGATTTCTTTAACAGTAGAAAGATCTTATCCAGATCTACTTGGGGGAAAAATTTCATACCGATCTGACTTCCGGTTCCGGAGATTTACAGGATTGAATGATTTTAGTTAGCGATTTTTTACAAATTAACGGTACACCCCATCAACGTGAAATTTGCAGCAGTGGAAAGACCTCATCCATATCTACCTGCAGAAAAAATTTCATACCGATTTGACATTTGATGTTGGAGATTCCGCCTTATTACCTTTGTTACTAGCGTAACATAGGTATTAGAATCGATTTTCACACGTCCTGCCGTCTGCGACCGATAGCCATCCACACAAGCTATCTCACCTGTATAAAACATTCTCAATCGATAGAACTCGGCGCGATCTGGCTCGACAGTTTAATTACGACACCGTAGAATCAAATTGAATATGAAAAATCGACCCAGCCAGGTGAAATTTGCTGATGTCTGTATGTGCGTCTGTGGACGCGTTTCATCTAGGCAAGCTTTTTTCGAGATGGCTCATGCGATCAATATGGTTGATATCTCGTTCGATAGGCCCCATTGCGCCATTGATCGCTATTGAATTTTTTCTCGATCAGACTTCCGGTTTCGGAGATATATAGGCCAGAATGATTTTAGTGAACGATTTTTTTAAAATCAACGGTACACTTTATCAACATGATTTCTTTAACAGTAGAAAGATCTTATCCAGATCTACTTGGGGGAAAAATTTCATACCGATCTGACTTCCGGTTCCGGAGATTTACAGGATTGAATGATTTTAGTTAACGATTTTTTACAAATTAACGGTACACCCCATCAACGTGAAATTTGCAGCAGTGGAAAGACCTCATCCATATCTACCTGCAGAAAAAATTTCATACCGATCTGACATTTGGTGTTGGAGATTCCGCCTTATTACCTTTGTTACTAGCGTAACATAGGTATTAGAATCGATTTTCACACGTCCTGCCGTCTGCGACCGATAGCCATCCACACAAGCTATCTCACCTGTATAAAACATTCTCAATCGATAGAACTCGGCGCGATCTGGCTCGACAGTTTAATTACGACACCGTAGAATCAAATTGAATATGAAAAATCGACCCAGCCAGGTGAAATTTGCTGATGTCTGTATGTGCGTCTGTGGACGCGTTTCATCTAGGCAAGCTTTTTTCGAGATGGCTCATGCGATCAATATGGTTGATATCTCGTTCGATAGGCCCCATTGCGCCATTGATCGCTATTGAATTTTTTCTCGATCAGACTTCCGGTTTCGGAGATATATAGGCCAGAATGATTTTAGTGAACGATTTTTTTAAAATCAACGGTACACTTTATCAACATGATTTCTTTAACAGTAGAAAGATCTTATCCAGATCTACTTGGGGGAAAAATTTCATACCGATCTGACTTCCGGTTCCGGAGATTTACAGGATTGAATGATTTTAGTTAACGATTTTTTACAAATTAACGGTACACCCCATCAACGTGAAATTTGCAGCAGTGGAAAGACCTCATCCATATCTACCTGCAGAAAAAATTTCATACCGATCTGACATTTGATGTTGGAGATTCCGCCTTATTACCTTTGTTACTAGCGTAACATAGGTATTAGAATCGATTTTCACACGTCCTGCCGTCTGCGACCGATAGCCATCCACACAAGCTATCTCACCTGTATAAAACATTCTCAATCGATAGAACTCGGCGCGATCTGGCTCGACAGTTTAATTACGACACCGTAGAATCAAATTGAATATGAAAAATCGACCCAGCCAGGTGAAATTTGCTGATGTCTGTATGTGCGTCTGTGGACGCGTTTCATCTAGGCAAGCTTTTTTCGAGATGGCTCATGCGATCAATATGGTTGATATCTCGTTCGATAGGCCCCATTGCGCCATTGATCGCTATTGAATTTTTTCTCGATCAGACTTCCGGTTTCGGAGATATATAGGCCAGAATGATTTTAGTGAACGATTTTTTTAAAATCAACGGTACACTTTATCAACATGATTTCTTTAACAGTAGAAAGATCTTATCCAGATCTACTTGGGGGAAAAATTTCATACCGATCTGACTTCCGGTTCCGGAGATTTACAGGATTGAATGATTTTAGTTAACGATTTTTTACAAATTAACGGTACACCCCATCAACGTGAAATTTGCAGCAGTGGAAAGACCTCATCCATATCTACCTGCAGAAAAAATTTCATACCGATCTGACATTTGATGTTGGAGATTCCGCCTTATTACCTTTGTTACTAGCGTAACATAGGTATTAGAATCGATTTTCACACGTCCTGCCGTCTGCGACCGATAGCCATCCACACAAGCTATCTCACCTGTATAAAACATTCTCAATCGATAGAACTCGGCGCGATCTGGCTCGACAGTTTAATTACGACACCGTAGAATCAAATTGAATATGAAAAATCGACCCAGCCAGGTGAAATTTGCTGATGTCTGTATGTGCGTCTGTGGACGCGTTTCATCTAGGCAAGCTTTTTTCGAGATGGCTCATGCGATCAATATGGTTGATATCTCGTTCGATAGGCCCCATTGCGCCATTGATCGCTATTGAATTTTTTCTCGATCAGACTTCCGGTTTCGGAGATATATAGGCCAGAATGATTTTAGTGAACGATTTTTTTAAAATCAACGGTACACTTTATCAACATGATTTCTTTAACAGTAGAAAGATCTTATCCAGATCTACTTGGGGGAAAAATTTCATACCGATCTGACTTCCGGTTCCGGAGATTTACAGGATTGAATGATTTTAGTTAGCGATTTTTTACAAATTAACGGTACACCCCATCAACGTGAAATTTGCAGCAGTGGAAAGACCTCATCCATATCTACCTGCAGAAAAAATTTCATACCGATTTGACATTTGATGTTGGAGATTCCGCCTTATTACCTTTGTTACTAGCGTAACATAGGTATTAGAATCGATTTTCACACGTCCTGCCGTCTGCGACCGATAGCCATCCACACAAGCTATCTCACCTGTATAAAACATTCTCAATCGATAGAACTCGGCGCGATCTGGCTCGACAGTTTAATTACGACACCGTAGAATCAAATTGAATATGAAAAATCGACCCAGCCAGGTGAAATTTGCTGATGTCTGTATGTGCGTCTGTGGACGCGTTTCATCTAGGCAAGCTTTTTTCGAGATGGCTCATGCGATCAATATGGTTGATATCTCGTTCGATAGGCCCCATTGCGCCATTGATCGCTATTGAATTTTTTCTCGATCAGACTTCCGGTTTCGGAGATATATAGGCCAGAATGATTTTAGTGAACGATTTTTTTAAAATCAACGGTACACTTTATCAACATGATTTCTTTAACAGTAGAAAGATCTTATCCAGATCTACTTGGGGGAAAAATTTCATACCGATCTGACTTCCGGTTCCGGAGATTTACAGGATTGAATGATTTTAGTTAACGATTTTTTACAAATTAACGGTACACCCCATCAACGTGAAATTTGCAGCAGTGGAAAGACCTCATCCATATCTACCTGCAGAAAAAATTTCATACCGATCTGACATTTGGTGTTGGAGATTCCGCCTTATTACCTTTGTTACTAGCGTAACATAGGTATTAGAATCGATTTTCACACGTCCTGCCGTCTGCGACCGATAGCCATCCACACAAGCTATCTCACCTGTATAAAACATTCTCAATCGATAGAACTCGGCGCGATCTGGCTCGACAGTTTAATTACGACACCGTAGAATCAAATTGAATATGAAAAATCGACCCAGCCAGGTGAAATTTGCTGATGTCTGTATGTGCGTCTGTGGACGCGTTTCATCTAGGCAAGCTTTTTTCGAGATGGCTCATGCGATCAATATGGTTGATATCTCGTTCGATAGGCCCCATTGCGCCATTGATCGCTATTGAATTTTTTCTCGATCAGACTTCCGGTTTCGGAGATATATAGGCCAGAATGATTTTAGTGAACGATTTTTTTAAAATCAACGGTACACTTTATCAACATGATTTCTTTAACAGTAGAAAGATCTTATCCAGATCTACTTGGGGGAAAAATTTCATACCGATCTGACTTCCGGTTCCGGAGATTTACAGGATTGAATGATTTTAGTTAACGATTTTTTACAAATTAACGGTACACCCCATCAACGTGAAATTTGCAGCAGTGGAAAGACCTCATCCATATCTACCTGCAGAAAAAATTTCATACCGATCTGACATTTGATGTTGGAGATTCCGCCTTATTACCTTTGTTACTAGCGTAACATAGGTATTAGAATCGATTTTCACACGTCCTGCCGTCTGCGACCGATAGCCATCCACACAAGCTATCTCACCTGTATAAAACATTCTCAATCGATAGAACTCGGCGCGATCTGGCTCGACAGTTTAATTACGACACCGTAGAATCAAATTGAATATGAAAAATCGACCCAGCCAGGTGAAATTTGCTGATGTCTGTATGTGCGTCTGTGGACGCGTTTCATCTAGGCAAGCTTTTTTCGAGATGGCTCATGCGATCAATATGGTTGATATCTCGTTCGATAGGCCCCATTGCGCCATTGATCGCTATTGAATTTTTTCTCGATCAGACTTCCGGTTTCGGAGATATATAGGCCAGAATGATTTTAGTGAACGATTTTTTTAAAATCAACGGTACACTTTATCAACATGATTTCTTTAACAGTAGAAAGATCTTATCCAGATCTACTTGGGGGAAAAATTTCATACCGATCTGACTTCCGGTTCCGGAGATTTACAGGATTGAATGATTTTAGTTAGCGATTTTTTACAAATTAACGGTACACCCCATCAACGTGAAATTTGCAGCAGTGGAAAGACCTCATCCATATCTACCTGCAGAAAAAATTTCATACCGATTTGACATTTGATGTTGGAGATTCCGCCTTATTACCTTTGTTACTAGCGTAACATAGGTATTAGAATCGATTTTCACACGTCCTGCCGTCTGCGACCGATAGCCATCCACACAAGCTATCTCACCTGTATAAAACATTCTCAATCGATAGAACTCGGCGCGATCTGGCTCGACAGTTTAATTACGACACCGTAGAATCAAATTGAATATGAAAAATCGACCCAGCCAGGTGAAATTTGCTGATGTCTGTATGTGCGTCTGTGGACGCGTTTCATCTAGGCAAGCTTTTTTCGAGATGGCTCATGCGATCAATATGGTTGATATCTCGTTCGATAGGCCCCATTGCGCCATTGATCGCTATTGAATTTTTTCTCGATCAGACTTCCGGTTTCGGAGATATATAGGCCAGAATGATTTTAGTGAACGATTTTTTTAAAATCAACGGTACACTTTATCAACATGATTTCTTTAACAGTAGAAAGATCTTATCCAGATCTACTTGGGGGAAAAATTTCATACCGATCTGACTTCCGGTTCCGGAGATTTACAGGATTGAATGATTTTAGTTAACGATTTTTTACAAATTAACGGTACACCCCATCAACGTGAAATTTGCAGCAGTGGAAAGACCTCATCCATATCTACCTGCAGAAAAAATTTCATACCGATCTGACATTTGGTGTTGGAGATTCCGCCTTATTACCTTTGTTACTAGCGTAACATAGGTATTAGAATCGATTTTCACACGTCCTGCCGTCTGCGACCGATAGCCATCCACACAAGCTATCTCACCTGTATAAAACATTCTCAATCGATAGAACTCGGCGCGATCTGGCTCGACAGTTTAATTACGACACCGTAGAATCAAATTGAATATGAAAAATCGACCCAGCCAGGTGAAATTTGCTGATGTCTGTATGTGCGTCTGTGGACGCGTTTCATCTAGGCAAGCTTTTTTCGAGATGGCTCATGCGATCAATATGGTTGATATCTCGTTCGATAGGCCCCATTGCGCCATTGATCGCTATTGAATTTTTTCTCGATCAGACTTCCGGTTTCGGAG